>NC_056734.1:738785070-738822095 GCF_019279795.1 Protopterus annectens | reverse complement strand
TTTTTGCCCATCTCGTTACTTTTTCTCCTAAGTCTATCTATTTTTACATTTTTGTCCTTAGTTAATCTAACATGTGGTAATCCATTAGATTTATAAAGTGCAAAGAACTCCTGGGGCAATGAACAGCTGGCTACACTGTTGCCTTCTGTGTCCCAGTACAGATGACGTAATATCAATCTGTTTGCACGATTTCTAAACAATTCTTGCTCATATTCCTTATCAGGTCCTGGTGTGTTACAATAATACAGAGTACAGTGCAACAGATGTTGCTTATCAATGTCAAGGGAGGGGAACTTGCTGATGGCTACGTTCATCAACTCTTCGGTCACTGCCCCTGGACCAGTTGTAACCAAGTCCTGGCTGTACCAATAAAAAATTTCACCCTCCAGTTGCACTGTGAAGGTATCAAGTTGTCACTGTGCTTCCATACCCTGCATAGTCGGAACTACTGCTATACCAAATAGCTGCATAAGGTCTCTGCCCAAGAGGTTATTTGGGCATTTTGCAGAAACAACAATTTTGCTTTTCTGGGTCAATCCTGAAACAGGATCAGTTATTGCAGTATTATGGGAGAGTGGCTGCCAATACAGCTGTCCATTAGCTGCTTTCACTAATATGTAATCAGGTGACTCTGAGTTCTCTGGCAGTTTGGAGGGATGTATCAGGGTCCATGATGCCCCTGAGTCACACAATAATCTGACTTCCCTCCCTTCTACCAGGAGTGTAACTTCTGGTTTCGTGTCTGCTAAACAGAGCTCTAAGCTCAATAAAGCTAAATCCAATATTTCATTTTCTTCACTATCTGTGACTTTCTGTACTTCCTCTATTTCTTCTGTCACATTCTCTACTCTCTCTATCACATTGTCATTTGTCCCTTCTCTGCTATCCCCTTCTAGTGATTCCTGACTATCATATAGTCAGTCCTCACCCTCCTTGTCTTCCGTGGTTGCCTTCTTGTTTTTCTTGCAATCCCTTGCCAAGTGTCCCTTTTTACCGCATTTAAAACATTCACCCCTTTTCTTTCGCCCTTCAAAGTCCTCTGATCGTTGATCAGATTGTTTGTTTCCCTGGGCATTTCTCTAGCCCTTTTTCCCGGACTGTACTACATAAACTTCTGCTCCATCTTTTACAGAAAATACTGGGGCTTTCTTTTTATTTTTGCTATTAAAATGCCTTTCAGCATGCCTAGCATATTCAAGTAATGACTGTAATCTGCTTGTACGATGATCTACCATGTGCTTTGTAATAAAGCTGTTTATGGGTGCAATACTGCCTTTCAAAAATGCATTCTTTAACTGCTGCTCAAATGGGGAATTGTGTGTCTGATCTTCAGGAACCTGCATTCCACAGTGGTTATTAAAGCATTCTAACAGTCTGGCATAATATCTGTCAACAGTTTCACCTTCTTGTTGGATGCATTGATTAATGCAAGTCCAGTTTGCCCTAGGCTTCCATTTCTCATAGATTCGGTCTGTAAGACCTTTCACTCTGTTGTCTAGCTCTGTGCTGCTATGTGGGAGGGGCCTGAGCGCAGCATCACTGAGATTCCAGTCACCACTAATCATGTGCCAATCTGGTCCCACAATTTGTCTGACTACTTTTTCTACCTCTTCTCTGTTTAAATTATAACTTAGCCTCATTGCTTGCAAATCTTCTAAAAACTTTCTAAAATTAACTTTTGGTTGGGGAATTCCCTCAGTGGATTTCCAGATGTCTTCCGGAGTCCAGGGTCTATACACTAGAATAGTTGGTTCCTGACCTTCTTGTCCTGCCAGAGGATTAGGCACTTCTACAAGTGGGCACATTTCTTCTTCACTCATAGATCGTGAATTCCTACTCATTTCTTACAACTTAATGCCCCCTTTTGTGTTTCCTGCATGTGTTCGAGACCTGGTCTCGATGGGATCTCTAATAAACGGTTTTGCTTTTGTAGTGTCTCTCTTTACAGTGACAGCAGGATATCGTGGGGGTGGACTTACTTGTTCACTTGCTTCATATTCTGGTAAGGGAGGCGGAGAGGCCGATGCTACTACTAAGTTACTATCCTCCTTAATTAAAAACATTGCTTTTGAATTATTATTCTTTTGCTCCCTTCGGTTTCCTTCCTCAATCCACCTGTGTGCCTGAGGAATTCCTAATTGACGTTGCTTTTTTACCCGACCTTTATAATCGGTTTTAAGCTGTTTGACAAGTTTGACAAGTGAGGATTTTTCTAATTTACCATCAAATTCATACTTATTAACCCATTTTGAATAGTACTTAATATTATCAGCACGTTGTGACTGCATGTATTTCGCGTCTTCGGTTAACGGCGGATTTTGGGATCTTTTTGCACAATTATTACCCATTTTGTTCTACCCTTTTAATTGTTATGTAACACCTTATTTTTAACTTGGTACCACGGATTTTGTTATAGTCTATTCAGAATGACTGTCTACCTGCTCTATTTTCCTGATCTATGACAAGACAGTAATCTTTTTGTCCCTGACTTATATAAACTAAGTCTTAACAAAATAATACAAATCTAGTCCCTGATCTAAAACAGAAAAAAAAAGGCAGATTCACCTTACCTGAGCCTTCGTGATTGATCACCTGGTTCGAGCAAACCCGTCCTTCACTTGCAGATCAGAAAGTGGCTGGCCTCTTTTCTACGACAATTCAGTCGGAGGGCTTTTCAAATAAGAAGAACCGATGTGGTTTCTTCCCCGTACGGTTTCAAGCCACCTGGCCTGTCTGATCCGAGGCGAAGTGAGGGTTTCTGGTCCGAAGGACCAATCTGTAAAAGGAAAAAAATTCAAAGACCAATACACTTAAGGTTCAGTTAAGGCACTTTTAATACTTGCTGCAAGGAGACAAAAACATGCAAATACAGGATTTGCCTAACTACTAACAACAAGCATGCTGGGCGGCCACGGTGGCGCAGTGGTTAGCATTGCTGCCTCACAGCAAGAGGTTCTCCGGTTCGATCCTCGGCTGGGGTGCCTTCTGTGCGGAGTCTGCATGTCCTCCCTGTGGTCGCGTGGGTTTCCTCCAGGTGCTCCGGTTTCCTCCCACATCCCAAAGACATCCTGCAGGTGGATTGGACACTCTACATTGGCCCTAGGTGTGCGTGTGTGTGTGCATTCTGTGGAAGGTTGGGCGACGGGCTGGCAACTTGACACCGTAAAACTCCACTGCCAATCAATGTGCGGACAAGGTGATCCGCTGTGGTGACCCCTAACTGGGAAAAAGCCGAAAGAAGAAGAAAAAGACTAACAAGAAGCATGCTATTCTTATACTGTTTTACAAGACATGGCCTTCTATGGCTGATGTAATCAAACACAACTTTCAGTGTTGTTCTACAGCAGATGTTACTCAGATTTTCTGCTAACATGACTAGATTTGTGAGAAATTTTTGAGAAAAACAACCTGGCCTTGGTGGGCCCCCAGCCTGTTACAGGCTTCTATTGTACAGTGTTACATTTCAAGGTACTTTTCTAACTCTGATACAAGCAAATGCTGATTGCAGTTCATATTTTCAAGCAGGCTTTGTCCTAATTATCTATAGCTTCTACAGCTGTGTATTTGCTCACAGCACAAGCGGAACTTCTTGTCTAAGTTTCATAACATTTATACAAGTAGTATTGTTCTATTCATTATTTTCTTAACGCAAGCAGAAATAATCTGCTTCTCAGTAAATTTCCAAACATAAGCAAAGATTTTAACTGACAATACAAGGTCAGAAAGCATCTGGAGTTTGTACAGATTTATGCAGTATGAAATAGAATAAATGTTTTAACCCTTTTCGAGATCTAAATGCACTAAGCATATTACTAATACCCACATTAATACATATTTTTCTGACACAATCTTTTATTTCTAGGCACAGTTTTCGTATCATACTGACTTGTGCGGGCAATGTTTGCTAGCACTACCTGAATGTTGCCACACATATTACCAGATTCCACATTAGTATTATGCACATATGTCTCACTGTGTTACTGCACACACTCTGGTCACAGCTTCACAACATTGGGATGGAGATGGGACATACTTGGCTTATTACTCTCATAACATTTTGTGGAGTTGCTAGAGTGACAGGTTTGTTCTTATAGATGTCTGACGATCAGTTGTTTTTCTTATTTGCTGCCTAACAAAGTCCAAGAAACATGTATAGAATAGCTACACATACTGGTGAACCAACACAAGATTAAACCCAGTAACAAAAGGCAAAGCACGACCATCCATATAAAAAGGGTTTATTAAATCAAGATTACGAGTTGAAACTCTTTTTTGAAAAAGAGTTTCAACTCGAAAGCTTGATGTAATAAACCCTGTTTTATTTGCTGCCTAAATGTCTGGGATAATCCCACTGATTTGACAGGGGGGATAGGGCGACAGGCAGCAGATATAGGCCAATTTACTGGACATTCTGGACATATCTGTACAGTTGTGGGATATGATTCTGCATACAGCCTACTACCACTCCCAGAATTTGAACCATGGCAGTGTGTGCTAAAAATACAACAGTTCACGTCTCAGTTGAGTGTGCTATGTGGATTTTATTGGCTGTCTTTTCACTGTTTTCTGTCTAAGTCTCTCTCAGTTGTACAATATGACGTCTTGTGATTACAACAGTCATATACAGACATTCCTACACACTTTATTTATGTAGCACAGTGTGAGTTACAGTGCTTAATACAACAGTACTATTAAGAGATTGCAACTCTACATTACCATATGATACCAGAGTAAACACATGCAGTCCAGCAATTAGACCTTTATTGTCAGGCTATTATGCTTTTATTTACATACAATATATATGAGACTGCACCTGCCATATTCTCTGGTGTATGCAGTACATGCCTTAAACAATACAGGTTTTATACAGGAAATTAACGTACTACTACATTGAGATTTATTTCCTATGACAGTACATGCAAGAGTATTACTAACCTCCTTCGCATCGCAACTCCTGCAATCTACAGGCATGGGCTTCCTGGTTGACAGCCCACTTAACTGCCACTGTGAAAGACATAAGAGGAATATTTAGCCACACCTATCCATAATATACATGAATTGGCAATTATTAAACAGGTAATGGCCTGATACTTGCACACGGCTGGCATATCCCCCCCATCCTCCTAGCCTCTTGGATTCACTGATCCAACAGATCCCACTTTCTCCACTTCAGGTCAGCACAGTGATGCTTGACCTGCTCACCATTTTGGGCTATACCAGTGGCACTGGTGAGAGCATGAGTGAGATGGTCCCATGCTTCCTCTTTGCATTGGTAACCCTGGTACTGGCCCTGCAGCAATCTCTGGTCATGTTCTTTCACAATGAGTCCTGCCATGACTCTGGACTCCTGGATGCCCCAGCGCTGTGTGTGAAAGCGCCCACCCTCTCCCATGCCAGTCATCATAGTGCCTTCAGGAGGAAGCCGCAACCAGTTATGAAATGTATTCCCACCTATTGGGTTTAAATAGGGCCAATTTCTGTCAGTTTGCTGTGATTGGACAGTTTTGAAAATAATAAACCATGGGGAAACATGCTTACCTGAAGTTGGCATTGCTTAAAGGGGTATACCAATGGGCAAAATGAGTCAGCTGGCCTACATTGCTTATGCCTAGTACGCTGGGCTGTGCAATGCTTCGTGTTGCTTAATTTTTAATTTGCATACTATTTGCTTTTTGGCATTGATTTATTATTCATTATATGTTATATATGTGTTTGGTATCCATGATTCGTCTGTATGTACACTCTATGGGGTCCTTGTGTTTATTAGGGATTTCAACACTTTATTACAATGACACCTCACATCTGGGCTTAATGCAGTACTCCAGTTCACATGTAGTAGGTTATACAACATAAAACTGTATATTGATTCCTTTGACATGTTCAGTTTGATTTTCCTATAGTGAGGATATGTCTGGTGATACCTCAATCCTATGTACTGCTGTGATGGCTTAGTGGTTAACTACTGTGACTATAGTGTACAGGGTCCTGGTTCAAGATCTGCAAAGGCTGTTTATTTTGTTTCTGGCTAGAACAGCGGCTGTTGCAAACAGAGTGATTAAGGCACTTTTAAGCAATTGTAAGCGGGTTTGCGCAATGGTAAGCAGTGCTAACCTCCGGTTAAATATGGTTACAGAGAGTTAGCTTTAATATTGCTTAACCTGTGTGTGCATTGCTTACCCCCACACAAACAGACTTAAACCCACTTACCACTGCTTAAATATGCTTCCTCTTGCTTAATAGTGCTTACTCCCGCTTTCCACCACACTAATTTAGACAGTAATGCAAAATGTTTTTGGAAGGTGGTGGATTTGAAAACTATGGATTTATCATTCATTACCCGTTGTACTGTCGATTTGTATCCCTGATTCATGTGTACATATACTGTACGGGGCACTTGTGATTATCTGTGGATTTTATAACATTATGACAATGACACCTCACATCTGCATTTAATACAGTACTCCATTTCACAAATATATGTTAGTTAGTAGGTTATGCAACAAAAAATATTGTTCATAAAGTGATTTGACATGGAAAATGGAATGTAATAGGGTGGGACTCAAACCGGGAATGACTGCTCACAAGGCAAATGCTCTGCCCACTACACTATTGCAGTACTGCTTCATTTGCATATATCTTGATTGTTATCCTAGTGTGTGATTTAAGCTGCAATAAACATAGTTAAGCAATGGGCAAACCCACGCACCTACAGTTAAATGTTATCTGTCTGATTAAAAAAAGAAGCTTGTTTATATTTTATATATTAACTATTGCTCTTATAAACTTGGGGGGATGTTGCTGGGGGTATGCGAACACCTATGAGAGGTCTCACTCATTCTTATTCCTAAACTGCTGTTCTTGATTGCAGGAGCATGTATATTCTGTGAGCTCTTCTCTCAGACACACACACTGCACTCGTACATGCTCCATGTCCGTTTAGGAGCTCAAGCAGCATGCATTCATTAATATGCCTGTCACGCTGCCGTTTTGCTCCTAAACGTTTGCTTCCGTGCAGGACTAAGCTAGTCCTGTACAGAAATATAGTGAATCCGGGGGGGGGGGGGTAGTCTTCTCAATTCTGATGATACATTATGCAAATAACCTTTTCCATTGTTTTTCCACAAAAATAAAGTAAAGTTATGGGTTTTTATGACTCTGCATCTGTCTGGTTTCCCTATCCCTTAAATATGGGTTGAACAAGTGCATGTCTCCAATCTTAAGTTATGGGTCTTGCGACTCTGGGTTTGTCCTGTTACTCTTTCCTTAAATATGCATTGAGCCAGAGCATGTCTTCATTCTTAAGTTATGGGTGTCTGTGATGCTGGGTTTGTCCTGTTCCCCTGTCCCTTAATATGGGTTGAACAAATGAATGTCTCCAATTTTAAGTTATAGGACTCTGTGACTCTGGGTTTGTCCTGTTCCCTGTCCCTTCAACATGCATTGAACAAGTGCATGTCTCCAATCTTACTTTATGGGTGTCTGCGACTTCGGGTTTCTCCTATATCTCTCTCCCTTAAACATGGGTTGAACAAGTGCACGTCACCAATCTTAAGTTATGAGTCTCTGTGACTCTGGGTTTGTGCTGTTCCTCTATCCCTTAAATATGGGTTGCACACGTGCACATCTCCAATCTTGGGTAATCTCTTCATACTTTAATGACCTAGTGAATAACAAATACAGTGATACTGTCATTCCTGCCAAAGTGTTCTCGGGTTATTGTTTCTAATTCTACTTCATCCCTGAACTTTGTGTCCAATGTGCGTATATATTTTTCAATGTAATTTAATTTAATTTCAGCATCAAAGTTAACAGGATATTATTAGCAAAATTTCTCACCACCTTTGTGCAACCAAAGCTGTTCGAATAACATTTTGTAAATGTATTTAACGTATTTATTTGTTGTGTTGGAGAATATATTTTACATTGTACACAGTTTCTTAATTTGTAGGTTTTCAGTCCTGCCACATTGTGTGTGTGTGTGTGTGTGTGTGTGTGTGTGTGTGTGTGTATACACACATATATATATATATATATATATATATATATATATATATATGGATATACTGTAGATGTATATAATTTTCTATTATAGGTTCATAGGATCATAGCTTGATACTTGGCTATTGGACCAGAGGCATTTATAAGTCTAGCTAAGAATTTCACCCATCTTCTCTCTAAGTCAACACCTGTTTCCCCTGTCCAGCAGGGAAACAGTTGGGATCCCAGGGGTATATTTTCTGTTTCCCATCTAGTCATCCAGGTTCATTTTAAAGAGTGCTACAGAGGTACTCTGCTTAACATTGAGTGGAAGTCTATTCCACAGAAGGGGGGGGGGTGTCTTTGGGAAAAAAATATATCCCGCCAACAAGTTCTATTAATGTTACAGACCAGGTTAAGACCTTGCTTTTGAGTTCCATTAGTGGAGTTTGTCTTATGGGTATGCAGGAACTCCGTCAAGGCTGGGTCTGAAATGGTCTTGTATGCCAGACACAGGTCACCTCTAAGCAGTCTGTATGAGACTGAGTAGAGGGACAGGGGTTTTAGCCTATCTGTATAGGATAGGTGTTTGAGACCTTGGATTTTCCTGGTCAGGAACCTCTGTTGTTTCTCAAACTGCTGCATTTGCTTGTCAAGGTACATGCCAGAGGGGGCATTGTACTTGATAATGGGTCTGATAAGGGAGGAGTACAGGGATGTTTTGACCAACTTGTTCCTGGATGAAACACCCTTATTTATGAGGTGAGCCATATAGAAAGCCTTCCGTACAACAGATGCAATGTCAAGGTCAAATGTCAGGTTGCTAGCAACCTGTGTGCCTAAGTCCTTCACAACTGATTGCATGCTTAATACATTGTTATTAATCTGATAATTAGTAGGGATGACATTTTCTGCTAAGAGGATAATGATGCATTTCTTGGCATTCAGTTTGAGGCCATAATTCTGACAGCAGTCATTAGTTTGGCTAAGGCCCTCTTGGAGGATGTTCACATCACTAGGGGAATTTAAGACAGCACCCAGCTTGCTTTCATCTGCAAACCTGGTCAGCCGCAGACCACTGGCTTTGGCTTGCACCTCAGAAAAGTATATCCCAATCAGGGAGAAGAAGTCTGGGCATTTGCTGTTTTGGGGAGTAGCAAAAAGATCGCAACGTGGGCGGCCCCATTGTAGAAAAATCTTCTCCACTATAGATTGTTTGAGAGACCACTCGTGAGGCATGAGAATAGCTCTGCTCAATCTGTCCACTAAAATGTTGGTTTTCCCAGGGATATGCGTTGCTACCAGAAACCGATGAGAGGAGATCGCCCATTGCCAAAGTCTGAGAGCTTCTCGACACAAGGGGTAGGACTTGGTTCCGCCCTGCTTGTTGATATACCACACTACGGACATGTTGTCCGTGTGAACTACAATTGTTCCCAAGGGAAGAAAGTCGTTGAGGGCTTGCAACGTTAAAAGCACTGCTCTCATCTCTAGGACATTTATGTGCAGGTGGTATTCGAATGGTTGCCACGTCCCATGAACCATCCTGCCCTGATAATGACCCCTCCACCCAATCAGGGAGGCGTCCGTAGTGACTGTGGCTACTGGGGCCAGTGAAACAAAGGGTCTGCCCTGATGAATCTGAGGAGAAGAAATCCACCAGTGTAGATGGTTTTTGCAAGTTTGTGTCACTAGGATTTGGTGTCGCATGGGAAGTTGTTGGTAGGACCACTGGGTGAACAACATCCATTGAAGGAGACGCATGTAAAAGCGGGCCAAAGGAAGAAGAGTAATGGCAGCTGCCATGAGGCCCAAGACTTTTAGGACCAGTCTGGCTTGCACCTTTTTGTTGGCTAGAATGATCCGCACATGGCTCTGGATATCTAAAATTTTTTGGTCTGTGAGATTTGCTGACATCCGAAGAGTGTCTAAATTTGCGCCTATAAAAGTAATAGACTGGCAGGGCAATAAGGAGGACTTTTGTAGTTGATCAAAATCCCTAACTGAGTGCAGAGATTTAGGGTGTAATCCCTGGATTGGAGAAGTTGATGCCTGGTGGTGGCTGAAAGGAGCCAGTCGTCCAGATACGGAAACACCTGGAATCCTTGACGTCTCAGGTGAGCCGTGACCACTGCCATGCATTTGGTGAACACTCTGGGGGCTGTAGTGAGACCAAAGGGCAGGGCTCTGAATTGAAAATGACTGGACCCCAGCCGAAAGTGGAGAAACCTTCTGGAGCGTCTGTGAATTTTTATGTGATAGTACGCATCCTGGAGGTCTATTGAGCACATCCAGTTGTCTTTGCCCAGAAAAGGCAAAATCGATTGCAGTGTGACCATGCGAAATCTTGTCTTCTTCACAGACTTGTTGAATCTGCTGAGGTCCAATATTGGTCTCCAATCTCCCGTCTTTTTGGGAACCAAAAAGAACCTTGAGTAGATTCCGGGCTCTGCATGGTCTGTAGTAATTGGCTGAATGGCCCTTTTGTGTAGAAGCATTGAAACTTCTACTTTTGCAATTTCCCTTAGACCGGGTGGCACGTCTGGAAGGGAATTTTTGTGAGTGAAAGGACTTTCCTCGAAAGGAATTTTGTAACCCTCGGATATGATCGACTGTACCCAATTGTCTTGAGAGAGGGAACGCCAGGCTTCTGGGTACAGCGATCTTCCCCGACTGCCTCCAAGGATGGACAGTCGGGCAACACCTCAGGGATGCTGGAAGGGCTTGTCAGAGAGGCTCTCTGCTTCCCTGGTTTTGTGGACCCTCTGCCTCTAGGGCGGCATCTGTTATTACCCCTCTGCCTCTAGGGGTAAACTGACCACGTGTATCCGGCGTGACTCCTTGGGATTTACGGAACCACATTTTTCCCTTCTGACCTTTGGGGTAAGGTCTAGAAGGGGTAGAAAACGGACCCCTCTGGCAGAAAGAGTCTTGCCATCCTGCTCACACCTGGTCAATGTATCCTTCACTTTAGGGCCAAACAATGCTGACCCATCAAAGGGAGAGTTTGTGAAGGGCCTAAAGGGATCTGCAAAATTACAGAGCCACATCCAGGATTGACGCCTAAAAGCCACTCCTGTACTCTGCTCTACTGCCCATCTGCTGCATACGAAATCAGCGCATGGAGGAGTTAGCTATAGAATTAAGGATTCCTAGCTGAGAAGCAATCTTGTCCTGAGCCCCTGAGCTGTAGGATCCTGTACTACTTCACCTAGTTCTTTTAGGATGTCCCTTTGGAGTCTGGTGAAGTGACATAAATAATTCAACGCATGGCAAAGGTCACTGAGGAGAACATTCGCTTACCATACCTGTCCATGGTCCTAGAATCCTTGTTAGGAGGATGGACTGGTACGGAAGGATCTGCAAGTTCCTTCTTAGTGGCGACGCCACCACCATGGCATCAACAGGGACACCTTTGTAAGGAATTGTTTTTTAGAAGGGGCTGTAATAAATTTAGACGGCCTCCTAGGAACTGGCTCTACGGAATCAGGAGCAGCCCAAGCCTTCCGGTGATACCCTCCATCAGGGGTCGAAGGAGGAGACACCCAGGAGGTGGAGGGTCAAGATCCAAATGCCTCTAGGTATACCGACTCATCCTCGGAGAGATTTATGGAGGGCCAGTTTCCCCTCTGTTTTAGGAGTTCTAGGATGTCTGAAAAGGAGACATCCACAGAGGGGGATCTTGGGGACCCCTCCGACTCATCTAAGTCAGTATCTGAGGTGGTAGACTCAGGGGAGTCCAGGTGCTTCCTCTTACAAGTCCTCTTGCGCGGAGGATCTCCTGATGGATCAGGAGAATCCTCGGAAGAGGGGGTTCTTCCCAGTGGGGAAACCTGAGGTGGTGGATCTCTCGGTCCGGGAGCAAGAGTGTGGGAAGAGATATCGACAAAGTCCAAGAAACATGTATAGAATAGCTACACATACTGGTGAACCAACACAAGATTAAACCCAGTAACAAAAGGCAAAGCACGACCATCCATATAAAAAGGGTTTATTAAATCAAGATTACGAGTTGAAACTCTTTTTTGAAAAAGAGTTTCAACTCGAAAGCTTGATGTAATAAACCCTGTTTTATTTGCTGCCTAAATGTCTGGGATAATCCCACTGATTTGACAGGGGGGATAGGGCGACAGGCAGCAGATATAGGCCAATTTACTGGACATTCTGGACATATCTGTACAGTTGTGGGATATGATTCTGCATACAGCCTACTACCACTCCCAGAATTTGAACCATGGCAGTGTGTGCTAAAAATACAACAGTTCACGTCTCAGTTGAGTGTGCTATGTGGATTTTATTGGCTGTCTTTTCACTGTTTTCTGTCTAAGTCTCTCTCAGTTGTACAATATGACGTCTTGTGATTACAACAGTCATATACAGACATTCCTACACACTTTATTTATGTAGCACAGTGTGGGTTACAGTGCTTAATACAACAGTACTATTAAGAGATTGCAACTCTACATTACCATATGATACCAGAGTAAACACATGCAGTCCAGCAATTAGACCTTTATTGTCAGGCTATTATGCTTTTATTTACATACAATATATATGAGACTGCACCTGCCATATTCTCTGGTGTATGCAGTACATGCCTTAAACAATACAGGTTTTATACAGGAAATTAACGTACTACTACATTGAGATTTATTTCCTATGACAGTACATGCAAGAGTATTACTAACCTCCTTCGCATCGCAACTGCTGCAATCTACAGGCATGGGCTTCCTGGTTGACAGCCCACTTAACTGCCACTGTGAAAGACATAAGAGGAATATTTAGCCACACCTATCCATAATATACATGAATTGGCAATTATTAAACAGGTAGTGGCCTGATACTTGCACACGGCTGGCACATCCCCCATCCTCCTAGCCTCTTGGATTCACTGATCCAACAGATCCCACTTTCTCCACTTCAGGTCAGCACAGTGATGCTTGACCTGCTCACCATTTTGGGCTATACCAGTGGCACTGGTGAGAGCATGAGTGAGATGGTCCCATGCTTCCTCTTTGCATTGGTAACCCTGGTACTGGCCCTGCAGCAATCTCTGGTCATGTTCTTTCACAATGAGTCCTGCCATGACTCTGGACTCCTGGATGCCCCAGCACTGTGTGTGAAAGCGCCCACCCTCTCCCATGCCAGTCATCATAGTGCCTTCAGGAGGAAGCCGCAACCAGTTATGAAATGTATTCCCACCTATTGGGTTTAAATAGGGCCAATTTCTGTCAGTTTGCTGTGATTGGACAGTTTTGAAAATAATAAACCATGGGGAAACATGCTTACCTGAAGTTGGCATTGCTTAAAGGGGTATACCAATGGGCAAAATGAGTTAGCTGGCCTACACATTGCTTATGCCTAGTACGCTGGGCTGTGCAATGCTTCGTGTTGCTTAATTTTTAATTTGCATACTATTTGCTTTTTGGCATTGATTTATTATTCATTATATGTTATATATGTGTTTGGTATCCATGATTCGTCTGTATGTACACTGTATGGGGTCCTTGTGTTTATTAGGGGATTTCAACACTTTATTACAATGACACCTCACATCTGGGCTTAATGCAGTACTCCAGTTCACATGTAGTAGGTTATACAACATAAAACTGTATATTGATTCCTTTGACATGTTCAGTTTGATTTTCCTATAGTGAGGATATGTCTGGTGATACCTCAATCCTATGTACTGCTGTGATGGCTTAGTGGTTAACTACTGTGACTATAGTGTACAGGGTCCTGGTTCAAGATCTGCAAAGGCTGTTTATTTTGTTTCTGGCTAGAACAGCGGCTGTTGCAAACAGAGTGATTAAGGCACTTTTAAGCAATTGTAAGCGGGTTTGCGCAATGGTAAGCAGTGCTAACCTCCGGTTAAATATGGTTACAGAGAGTTAGCTTTAATATTGCTTAACCTGTGTGTGCATTGCTTACCCCCACACAAACAGACTTAAACCCACTTACCACTGCTTAAATATGCTTCCTCTTGCTTAATAGTGCTTACTCCCGCTTTCCACCACACTAATTTAGACAGTAATGCAAAATGTTTTTTTGGAAGGTGGTGGATTTGAAAACTATGGATTTATCATTCATTACCCGTTGTACTGTCGATTTGTATCCCTGATTCATGTGTACATATACTGTACGGGGCACTTGTGATTATCTGTGGATTTTATAACATTATGACAATGACACCTCACATCTGCATTTAATACAGTACTCCATTTCACAAATATATGTTAGTTAGTAGGTTATGCAACAAAAAATATTGTTCATAAAGTGATTTGACATGGAAAATGGAATGTAATAGGGTGGGACTCAAACCGGGAATGACTGCTCACAAGGCAAATGCTCTGCCCACTACACTATTGCAGTACTGCTTCATTTGCATATATCTTGATTGTTATCCTAGTGTGTGATTTAAGCTGCAATAAACATAGTTAAGCAATGGGCAAACCCACGCACCTACAGTTAAATGTTATCTGTCTGATTAAAAAAAGAAGCTTGTTTATATTTTATATATTAACTATTGCTCTTATAAACTTGGGGGGATGTTGCTGGGGGTATCACGAACACCTATGAGAGGTCTCACTCATTCTTATTCCTAAACTGCTGTTCTTGATTGCAGGAGCATGTATATTCTGTGAGCTCTTCTCTCAGACACACACACTGCACTCGTACATGCTCCATGTCCGTTTAGGAGCTCAAGCAGCATGCATTCATTAATATGCCTGTCACGCTGCCGTTTGCTCCTAAGCGTTTGCTTCCGTGCAGGACTAAGCTAGTCCTGTACAGAAATATAGTGAATCCGGGTAGTCTTCTCAATTCTGATGATACATTATGCAAATAACCTTTTCCATTGTTTTCCACAAAAATAAAGTAAAGTTATGGGTTTTATGACTCTGCATCTGTCTGGTTTCCCTATCCCTTAAATATGGGTTGAACAAGTGCATGTCTCAATCTTAAGTTATGGGTCTTGCGACTCTGGGTTTGTCCTGTTACTCTTTCCTTAAATATGCATTGAGCCAGAGCATGTCTTCATTCTTAAGTTATGGGTGTCTGTGATGCTGGGTTTGTCCTGTTCCCCTGTCCCTTAATATGGGTTGAACAAATGAATGTCTCCAATTTTAAGTTATAGGACTCTGTGACTCTGGGTTTGTCCTGTTCCCTGTCCCTTCAACATGCATTGAACAAGTGCATGTCTCCAATCTTACTTTATGGGTGTCTGCGACTTCGGGTTTCTCCTATATCTCTCTCCCTTAAACATGGGTTGAACAAGTGCACGTCACCAATCTTAAGTTATGAGTCTCTGTGACTCTGGGTTTGTGCTGTTCCTCTATCCCTTAAATATGGGTTGCACACGTGCACATCTCCAATCTTGGGTAATCTCTTCATACTTTAATGACCTAGTGAATAACAAATACAGTGATACTGTCATTCCTGCCAAAGTGTTCTCGGGTTATTGTTTCTAATTCTACTTCATCCCTGAACTTTGTGTCCAATGTGCGTATTTATTTTTCAATGTAATTTAATTTAATTTCAGCATCAAAGTTAACAGGATATTATTAGCAAAATTTCTCACCACCTTTGTGCAACCAAAGCTGTTCGAATAACATTTTGTAAATGTATTTAACGTATTTATTTGTTGTGTTGGAGAATATATTTTACATTATACACAGTTTCTTAATTTGTAGGTTTTCAGTCCTGCCACATTGTGTGTGTGTGTGTGTGTGTGTGTGTGTGTGTGTGTGTGTATACACACACATATATATATATATGGATATACTGTAGATGTATATAATTTTCTATTATAGGTTCATAGGATCATAGCTTGATACTTGGCTATTGGACCAGAGGCATTTATAAGTCTAGCTAAGAATTTCACCCATCTTCTCTCTAAGTCAACACCTGTTTCCCCTGTCCAGCAGGGAAACAGTTGGGATCCCAGGGGTATATTTTCTGTTTCCCATCTAGTCATCCAGGTTCATTTTAAAGAGTGCTACAGAGGTACTCTGCTTAACATTGAGTGGAAGTCTATTCCACAGAAGGGGGGGGGGTGTCTTTGGGAAAAAAATATATCCCGCCAACAAGTTCTATTAATGTTACAGACCAGGTTAAGACCTTGCTTTTGAGTTCCATTAGTGGAGTTTGTCTTATGGGTATGCAGGAACTCCGTCAAGGCTGGGTCTGAAATGGTCTTGTATGCCAGACACAGGTCACCTCTAAGCAGTCTGTATGAGACTGAGTAGAGGGACAGGGGTTTTAGCCTATCTGTATAGGATAGGTGTTTGAGACCTTGGATTTTCCTGGTCAGGAACCTCTGTTGTTTCTCAAACTGCTGCATTTGCTTGTCAAGGTACATGCCAGAGGGGGCATTGTACTTGATAATGGGTCTGATAAGGGAGGAGTACAGGGATGTTTTGACCAACTTGTTCCTGGATGAAACACCCTTATTTATGAGGTGAGCCATATAGAAAGCCTTCCATTACAACAGATGCAATGTCAAGGTCAAATGTCAGGTTGCTAGCAACCTGTGTGCCTAAGTCCTTCACAACTGATTGCATGCTTAATACATTGTTATTAATCTGATAATTAGTAGGGATGACATTTTCTGCTAAGAGGATAATGATGCATTTCTTGGCATTCAGTTTGAGGCCATAATTCTGACAGCAGTCATTAGTTTGGCTAAGGCCCTCTTGGAGGATGTTCACATCACTAGGGGAATTTAAGACAGCACCCAGCTTGCTTTCATCTGCAAACCTGGTCAGCCGCAGACCACTGGCTTTGGCTTGCACCTCAGAAAAGTATATCCCAATCAGAAGAGGCCCCAAGACCGATCCTTGGGTTACACCGCTCTTTACCGGTCTACTAGAGGTGGCTTTCCCTACTTTGACTGAGTTGGTTCCATCAGTGAGCCAGTTAGCTACCCATCTGGTAACATACAGGTTGATGCCTAGCTGGGAGAGTTTATCTATTATGCCCAAGTGAGGAACAGTGTCAAAGGCTTTGGCGAGGTCAACGTAGGTGCTGTGCACCGTCTTCCCCTCATCCATGTCTTTGGTGACTGTTTCATAGAAGTTGACCAAGTTTAACAGGCATGATCTCCCTTTGACAAAATAAAATTGTGTGGGGTCAAGCTTTTGGAAGTTGCCAATGTCCTTGTTTATAAGGTCCATGATGATGCATTCCATGGCCTTGCAGATCAGGCTAGTTAGGCTGATGGGCCTATAATTGCCTGGGTCAGTGGAAGCTCCACCTTTGTGTAGAGGGATGACAGTTGCTATCCTCCATTCAGCTGGGATGAAGCTGGTGCTCAGGCTTTGGTTGAATAGGGTGTGTAATGGAGCTGAGAGCTCATGCCTGAGTTCATGCAGGATGCAGCCAGGGATGTTATCAGGTGCCATGGAGACCATTCTTTTTTCCTTTGAGAGGGCAGGTGCTGGGGGTGTCCTGGTTTACTGATGGGGGACAGGGGGGTGAAGTTTTCACTGAACCTGCCTGCCAGCAGGTTGACTATATCTGTGGAGTTTGTGTATTATGCACAATATGTATATGCTCAGAACACATTATTGATTACATTTAGAGGTAGTTACACAAATGAGGGTGTGGATAACAGAGTAGGACAGTACACTAATGTGATGCAGGCTAGTCAGCACCCAGATGTACTAAAAGTATAATTCCACATTGTAGAATAACAGCAGAACTGTTTGTATTGTTGAGAAAGTGAAATGACAGAAAATGAGAAGTTATGTACCTACCATAATGTTCCATGTTAGTTGTCGTCTCTCGCCTTCTTTCTTGCTTGATGGGTTCGGAGCCGATCCTCGGCTCCGACTTGGCACTTGCTAAGCTCGAGAGTCACTTTTACCAGCTCGAGGCAGCCCCATATCCCATGATGCAAGGTGGTAAGTACCCAGATCTCGTTTGATATCTATAGGGAACAACACCTAGCACAAAAAACTTCCCATAAGGAAGGAAAGCAATTAGCCTAAAAACAGGGTCACAAGGGAGACCAGATAACTAGCTGGTGTCTCAAGGAAATAATCTTCCAGATAAGGGAGATAAAGGTCTGTCCAGGCAAGGGGGAAGGAGGGAGGGTCGCAAGAAAGAAGGCGAGAGAAGACAACTAACATGGAACGTTATGGTAGGTACATAACTTGTCAATGTTAAGTTGTCAATCTCGCCTTCATTCTTGCTTGATGGGACCGCGTCCCTAGCACCTCTATCCTGGGCGGCTCAATGGAACAGACTCTTGAGAACCGTAGAGCCAAAACTGGCTCTATCCCTGGAGGTCAAATCCAATTTGTAATGATGGACAAAAGTATGAGGAGTGGCCCAAGTGGCGGCTGCACAAATAGTATCTAGGGGGAGTCAGGCCTGAAAGGCTGTGTAAGTAGCTAAACTTCTGGTGGAATGAGCCTTTGGTTTTGAGCACAGATGTTTGCCCCTAAGCTGGTAGATTTCAGATATGGTGGAAGAAAGCCATCTGGATAAGGTCACCTTGGAAACAGGAAGACCTTTCTTATTTTCAGCGTAAGAAAGAAAGAGCTGATCAGATTTTCTGAATTGTTTTGTTCTGTCCAAATATTATCTGAGTTGGCAATGAACATCAACATAATGCAATTTCTGTTCTGATCTGTTGGAGTAGTTAGGGAAAAATACAGGTAGATCGATCGATTGGTTTAAATTTGCTTTCGAAGCTACCTTGGGTAAAAAGGATGGATTAGTTCTTAAGGATACTCTGTCTATGTGGAAGACCAAATAAGGTGGACGAACAGAGAGGGCATGAAGTTCTGACACTCTTCTGGCCGAGGTAATAGCGACAAGAAAGAGTGTCTTCCATGAAAGAAATTTCAGTGAACATGAAACAGCTGGCTCAAAGGGAGGAAGAATTAGGGATGTCAGCACTAGATTTAGATCCCATTGAGGAGGAGGATTCCTGACCGGAGGTTTAAGGAGAAAGACTCCCTTTAAAAAAGCTTTACAAAGCCTGTGGGACATAATATTGTGATCTGCAAATCCGACATGAAAGTTTGAGATAGTAGCTAACTGAACTTTAACTGTGGAAGATGAAGAGCCCAAACGAAAAATTTCCACCAAAAATTCTAAGACTGCGTGAACAGGGGCAGTAAAAGGATCAATATTCCTTGATTTTGCCCACAAGGAGAAACGTTTCCACTTGCTAGTGTAAATCCTTCGAGTGGAGGACTTAAGGGAAGCTACTATGATATCCCTAACAGGGTTAGAGATATTAGGAAGCCTGGCTAAGGAAGGAAGTGGAGCAACCAAGCTGTGAGGTTGAGAGAGGGGATGGACCGATGCAGTTGACCTGATTGGTGGGTCAAAAGATCTGGCACTGGATCCAGATGCCAAGGCTGCACCACGAGGTGACGATGGAGGAACGGAAACCAAATTTGTCGAGGCCAATACGGGGCAATGAGAATCATTTTGGCTCTCAAAACGGTAGCCTTCTGGAGTACCTTGGAATTAATGGAAAGGGAGGAAAGGCATATAGAAGTCCCTGGGGCCAATCTTGGGTAAGAGCATCTCTGGGGGGATGGCCTGGAAGTGGGAAGAGGGAGAAGAAGTCTGGGCATTTGCTGTTTTGGGGAGTAGCAAAAAGATCGCAACGTGGGCGGCCCCATTGTAGAAAAATCTTCTCCACTATAGATTGTTTGAGAGACCACTCGTGAGGCATGAGAATAGCTCTGCTCAATCTGTCCACTAAAATGTTGGTTTTCCCAGGGATATGCGTTGCTACCAGAAACCGATGAGAGGAGATCGCCCATTGCCAAAGTCTGAGAGCTTCTCGACACAAGGGGTAGGACTTGGTTCCGCCCTGCTTGTTGATATACCACACTACGGACATGTTGTCCGTGTGAACTACAATTGTTCCCAAGGGAAGAAAGTCGTTGAGGGCTTGCAACGTTAAAAGCACTGCTCTCATCTCTAGGACATTTATGTGCAGGTGGTATTCGAATGGTTGCCACGTCCCATGAACCATCCTGCCCTGATAATGACCCCCCCACCCAATCAGGGAGGCGTCCGTAGTGACTGTGGCTACTGGGGCCAGTGAAACAAAGGGTCTGCCCTGATGAATCTGAGGAGAAGAAATCCACCAGTGTAGATGGTTTTTGCAAGTTTGTGTCACTAGGATTTGGTGTCGCATGGGAAGTTGTTGGTAGGACCACTGGGTGAACAACATCCATTGAAGGAGACGCATGTAAAAGCGGGCCAAAGGAAGAAGAGTAATGGCAGCTGCCATGAGGCCCAAGACTTTTAGGACCAGTCTGGCTTGCACCTTTTTGTTGGCTAGAATGATCCGCACATGGCTCTGGATATCTAAAATTTTTTGGTCTGTGAGATTTGCTGACATCCGAAGAGTGTCTAAATTTGCGCCTATAAAAGTAATAGACTGGCAGGGCAATAAGGAGGACTTTTTGTAGTTGATCAAAATCCCTAACTGAGTGCAGAGATTTAGGGTGTAATCCCTGGATTGGAGAAGTTGATGCCTGGTGGTGGCTGAAAGGAGCCAGTCGTCCAGATACGGAAACACCTGGAATCCTTGACGTCTCAGGTGAGCCGTGACCACTGCCATGCATTTGGTGAACACTCTGGGGGCTGTAGTGAGACCAAAGGGCAGGGCTCTGAATTGAAAATGACTGGACCCCAGCCGAAAGTGGAGAAACCTTCTGGAGCGTCTGTGAATTTTTATGTGATAGTACGCATCCTGGAGGTCTATTGAGCACATCCAGTTGTCTTTGCCCAGAAAAGGCAAAATCGATTGCAGTGTGACCATGCGAAATCTTGTCTTCTTCACAGACTTGTTGAATCTGCTGAGGTCCAATATTGGTCTCCAATCTCCCGTCTTTTTGGGAACCAAAAAGAACCTTGAGTAGATTCCGGGCTCTGCATGGTCTGTAGTAATTGGCTGAATGGCCCTTTTGTGTAGAAGCATTGAAACTTCTACTTTTGCAATTTTCCTTAGACCGGGTGGCACGTCTGGAAGGGAATTTTTGTGAGTGAAAGGACTTTCCTCGAAAGGAATTTTGTAACCCTCGGATATGATCGACTGTACCCATTTGTCTTGAGAGAGGGAACGCCAGGCTTCTGGGTACAGCGATAGTCTTCCCCCGACTGCCTCCAAGGATGGACAGTCGGGCAACACCTCAGGGATGCTGGAAGGGCTTGTCAGAGAGAGGCTCTCTGCTTCCCTGGTTTTGTGGACCCCCTCTGCCTCTAGGGCGGCATCTGTTATTACCCCCTCTGCCTCTAGGGGTAAACTGACCACGTGTATCCGGCGTGACTCCTTGGGATTTACGGAACCACATTTTTCCGCCCTTCTGACCTTTGGGGTAAGGTCTAGAAGGGGTAGAAAAACGGACCCCTACGGCAGAAAGAGTCTTGCCATCCTGCTCACACCTGGTCAATGTATCCTTCACTTTAGGGCCAAACAATGCTGACCCATCAAAGGGAGAGTTTGTGAAGGACGCCTTAAAGGGATCTGCAAAATTACAGAGCCACATCCAGGATTGACGTCTAAAAGCCACTCCTGTACCTGCGGCTCTACTCGCTCCATCTGCTGCATACGAAATCAGCCGCATGGAGGAGTTAGCTATAGAATTAAGGATTCCTAGCTGAGAAGCAATCTTGTCCTGAGCCCCTGGAGCTGTAGGATCCTGTACTACTTCACCTAGTTCTTTTAGGATGTCCCTTTGGAGTCTGGTGAAGTGACATAAATAATTCAGCGAACGCATGGCAAAGGTCACTGAGGAGAACATTCGCTTACCATACCTGTCCATGGTCCTAGAATCCTTGTTAGGAGGATGGACTGGTACGGAAGGATCTGCAAGTTCCTTCTTAGTGGCGGCCGCCACCACCATGGCATCAACAGGGACACCTTTTGTAAGGAATTGCTTTTCAGAAGGGGCTGTAATAAATTTAGACGGCCTCCTAGGAACTGGCTCTACGGAATCAGGAGCAGCCCAAGCCTTCCGAGTGATACCCTCCATCAGGGGGTCGAAAGGAGGAGACACCCAGGAGGTGGAGGGTCAAGATCCAAATGCCTCTAGGTATACCGACTCATCCTCGGAGGGATTTATGGAGGGCCAGTTTCCCCTCTGTTTTAGGAGTTCTAGGATGTCTGAAAAGGAGACATCCACAGAGGGGGATCTTGGGGACCCCTCCGACTCATCTAAGTCAGTATCTGAGGTGGTAGACTCAGGGGAGTCCAGGTGCTTCCTCTTACAAGTCCTCTTGCGCGGAGGATCTCCTGATGGATCAGGAGAATCCTCGGAAGAGGGGGTTCTTCCCAGTGGGGAAACCTGAGGTGGTGGATCTCTCGGTCCGGGAGCAAGAGTGTGGGAAGAGATATCGACAGGCACCGAGGAGGGAGGAGCTAAGGAAATAGACTGCTGACTGAGCCCAGTGGCCAGCACACTCTTCATCACCTCAAAGGCTCCCCTCCCGGGGAGATCCGAGAGAACCCGTTCCGAAGAAACAGGGACTCCCGGGCCCACCGAAAGGGAAGGCTCCGAGGCAGATGTCGGAGCCGAGCTCACCAAGGCCGAGGCTCCAAGGGGAAGAGCGGGGTCGGACAAGGGTCCGATGCCACTCACCCCCTTGGAGGAGACCAGGGAAGCCCGGCCACCGAATCCCTCCAAGGAAGGTCTCGAGGAGGAGATAAGAGTAGATGCTGAAGGAGCAGAAGGGGGGGGGTATCTGTCCTTCAGCCATAGCCGTAACTATTCCCATAGACTTCAGCTCCAAACTCTGGGGCAGAGTCGAAGGAGGAACTTGAAGAGGGTGTGGAGTAATAGTCGTCTGTTGAGACGGACTATGCAGCATCTGGGCCAGTGCCTGTGATTTTAATAATCTACTTACCACCCTCTCTAAATCATGGTCTGATAACCTGGATGACCTAGATGATCGGCTCCGATGGCTCCGTTCCGAAAGAAGAGGTGAGGCCGGAGCCGACAGTATCGGTTCCAAAGAGGGGGACCTGGACCTCTTCCTCGAAGGAGCCATCGGAGCCGAAGAACCCACGGATCCAGACGGAGCTGATAACTTTTCAGCTCTGAGTGTAGATCTAGATGCATCGGCTCCAGCCGGAGCCAATACAGGCATGGAAATAATGGTGTCGGAGCCGGCCGGCGCCGACACCGAAGCCTGAGCCACATGGTGGTCGGAGCCAGTCGGAGCCGACACCAAAGTGACAATAGTAGTATCGGCACCAATAGCCATCGGTGCCGAGGACTTAGACAAGTTGGGATCGGCTCCAGCCAGAGCCGATCTCGACTCCAAAGGAGTCAGAGCCAAGGCCGTAGGCTTAGATACAGAAGCCTGGGCCTTGGTAGACTTAGGAGGCTTGCTCGGAGCCGATTTGGCCGGAGAGCCCTCCGGTTTAAGGAGTCCCCTTAAAATAAGTTTATTTCTCCTCTCCTGCAGGACTCTCTGGCTAAAAGAGTGACAAATTGCACAGGAGTCCTGCAGGTGGAGAGGTCCCAGGCAGTATAAGCAAGAAGTGTGACCGTCTGTCAGAGACATCTTCTGACAGCACGAGTCAAACTTCTTGAAGCCTGAGACCCTCTGTTCTTTGGACATGGTGTATCCACAAACACTAAACACACAGTCCCAAATCAGAAAACTATAGTTAAGTTATAAGAAGTAGAAAAACCTCACACACACACACACACACACACCCTGACGGGGGGCGATGGGAGGGAAAAAAAAAAGGCCTGACTAAAAAGATGAAGAAGGAAAAATAAAGTTAGTCAGAAAAGCCTTACAATTAACTCAAAAAGAAAGAATTCTATAGAAAAGTGGATTTTTCTCTGATTGGGGCTACAAGAAGTTTAAATCTAAACACTTACCAGGAGCTGGCAAAAGGAGGACCTCATCAGCGAAGCGGCAAACGAGATCTGGGTACTTACCGCCTTGCATCATGGGATATGGGGCTGCCTCGAGCTGGTAAAAGTGACTCTCGAGCTTAGCAAGTGCCGAGTCAGAGCCGAGGATCGGCTCTGAACCCATCAAGCAAGAATGAAGGCGAGATTGACAACTTAACATCTATGTATACAGTGTATGAATGTTGTAATACCTGGCATAATATTATTGTACTCCATAATAAGTCACTATGGCTACATTACCCTTTAATGTTTAACTGACCCTCAGCATTATGTCAGACATTTGCATAGACCTAAAATGTGACATCAACACACTGACCATACCTTGTGTGTACTGTTGCAGACATTTGACAAGGTGATGGCAGTCCTATCCTTGGACTGAGACAACATGTCCTTGTTTTCATTTGATGCATTCAAGTTTGGGGTATAGCACTGTAGGGCTTATCATCAGTGCATAGCAATGAGAGCAATCAGCAGAGGTGACATACTGAGTGGGAACACTGTTCTGTCACTGGCATGAGATATGCAGTTACAGCAATGAGAGCAGTCAGCAGAGGTGACATACTGAGTGGGAACACTGTTCTGTCACTGGCATGAGATCTGCAGTCTAGCTGTCTAGACAGTACACTTTGTGTCAGTAGACTATTTCTCATTCAGGCCTGGGGTGTGTTTGTATGGTTTGGGTCATCCAGAAGTGTACTGGCTATCCAGAAGTGTACAAGTCTAGTCTGCAAAGCTATGGAGAGGATCATAATGGAGCTCATAAACAAAGATATAGGGGACTTGCAGACATTGGACCCGACCCAGTTTGGCTTCGTCAAGGGCAGATCATGCCTTTTGAACTTGGTCGACTTCTTCGAAACAGTCACCAAGGCCATTGATGAGGGAAAGGCAGTCCATACAGCCTACCTTGACCTTGCAAAGGCTTTCGACACAATACCCCACTCGGGTATTTTAGAAAAACTTACCAGCTTAAATGTAAACCCATATGTCACAAGATGGGTTGCAAACTGGCTTAAGGACAGAACCCACAGGGTTAGAGTTGCTGGCGCTATGTCAGACTCCAAGCCGGTCACAAGTGGTGTCCCACAGGGCTCGGTCCTTGGCCCCCTATTGTTCGGCATCTACTTCTCAGAAGTACAGGCCAACATGGGAGGACTTTGGCTGACAAAGTTTGCAGACGATTGCAAACTGGGCGCCATAGTGGAAAGTGCATCGAACACGGATATCCTTCAGAAGGGACTCATGGAAACAGATAGCTGGTGCCAGAGCCATGGTCTGAAGTTAAACGCCAAAAAATAATAAAGTCATACCCTTCGGGAAAAACAAGGTAACCCCAAGCTACCATATAGGTGGCAATCCACTAAGCACAGAAGAGGTTATCAGGGACCTGGGGACCCAGGTTGACAGTGGCCTTTCTTTTGACACTCACATTGCTAAAGTGGTTAGAAAGACCTTCTACATTGCCCACCTGATCATGAAGGGATTCACATCCAGATCTAGTGAGGTCATTGTTCCCCTGTACTCTTCACTTATCAGACCAATGATCGAGTACAATGCCCCATTCGGGATGTATCTCACCCGACATCTGCAGCAATTGGAGAGACCCCAAAAGTTCCTCACCAAAAGGATAAAGGGACTCCAAAATCTGTCATATGCTGCCAGATTGAAGAAACTCCAGCTCTATTCAGTCGCATACCATCTGCTCAGAGGTGACATGTGCCTGACATACAAGGCCATGTCCAACCCAGAATTAATGGACATGCTCCACCTCAAAAAATCCAAATCCACCAAAACAACTAGAGCAAGCGACTTAAACCTTAGCACGGATATAAATAGGACATGCTGGAGGGATAGATTTATCACTCAGAGACTCCCTATGCTGTGGAATAAAATCCCGGTCCATGTGAGGCAGAGCACCTCGCTGGCTCTGTTCAAGAGAAATCTTGACCTGTGGATGGGAGATCGTAGGTTTACCCCGGAATCATCTCTGTGTCACTGCTGGACAGAGGCACAACAAACTAATGGGCACAGTATTTTTTCATATAAGGGGTGGCGTAAGCCACAAAACTTTGGGCTAGGCTTAGAAATGCCTTAGGGCAGATAGCCTAGTATAAACCTATGAACCTATGTAAATGTTGTTGCTCAACCATGTCCTGCTAAGTCTTCCAAGATGACAGTACTGCATCTGTATAAGTTTTTTGGTTGTGTTACTTCTCTGTACTAAACACGGTGTTATGTGATGCTATCATGTAACCGATGTACAGACATGATTAATAGGTCTGTGAACTGCAATCTGCATTATTAGATATTTATCATATGTGAAATTTTTAGACATTCAAAAATGACTAGGATTTCAAGTCTGTCAGTAACACACGAAGGGGATGTTATTTTCAAACCGCATGAATATAAATGTAGATTGTGTTACATACATGCATGCATGCATGCATACATACATAGAAAAGTAGCTATTTGTCAAAATATAGGGTTATAGATGGCATGAAATTTTGGGTTGCAGCACTTACTTTTTACTGTCTTAGTAAAAGTGCCCCTGTAATTACCAACTATAATATACTAGGAATGGTACTGAAAAGTATATGGTGAAATGTATAGACTGCATTTGCTTCAGCTTTCAAATGATAATCAGTGTAAACCAGCCAACAGTCAGGAAAGATGTGAAAGTTGAAATAGTTTTACCACAATGAATGATGGAAAGTAGTGAGAAAAGAAATCAAGTAGAATGGAATCACTATTAGACAAATAGTTATGGTATGATTTCTGAAGGATAACATACAGCATCAGCTAATGAGAAAATAGTTTTAGAGCAGTGATTAGATTCAGTTCCAAAGCTGCATGACATTTTTAGAGAAAAGATGCAAAATATTTTATTATTTTAGGATATTTGGACATTTGTTAGTCAACATGTTTCTTTGCAAGGCACAACTGTCCAAAGCAATGATGTGCTGTAAAATGAGGGAAATATGTAGGACTATAAAAGTGCACCTACATCATCACACACACACACACACACACACACACACACACACACACACACACACACACACACACAAGCAACACTAACAACACACTGTATGAAAAATAATTGATAGTGGAGGGAAAAACATTTGTAGCAACAAGCACAAAAAATACTATTGCCTAGGCTTGAATACTTATTTGCAAAAGCAGGTACATAGTAAAGTAGCTATCACTTCATTGCTAAAGAGGCTCCAGGTCTATGTGTGACAAGAAGACAGCATCTCTAGCTGAGTAAAATCCAGTCATTCAGCTAATCTAATTGCTCATGAGTGGGGGAAGGAAAATACAAAAGGACAAACTGCAGCTGCAAGTTCTAAGCATTTCCTCTAAAACCCCCACTGAGAGTTTGTGTAATCTGACCTGCAGTATGCTAAAAAGGCTATCTGAAAACCTTGCCTCTAGCTGAACATGTGACTTACAGAGTACTAAAATGTAAACAAACTCCTCTAGCAAAAAATCTGAGCCAGTGCCCCTTTAAAACGTTCAGTTACAGATTTGCTGTTCTGAACTGTTTGGAAGTTTCCAGAAGGCCAGTGCTTGCTTGGGCTAAAGGGAAATCTCTGTGTTCACCAGTGGCAGTGGTTAACACTGAACAGCCTGCCTGTCCCTGGAGGAGTGGTTACTGCCTAGAAGCTGTAGTTTTATTGGCCATTTTGGGTCAATTCTAAACTCCTTGATCTCTCTCTCTTAAAGCCCTACAACTCTCTTTTTGCGTGGTTTTGCGCACTGAGCTGTGTCGGGCAGCGCCGCCTAAACAGGTTTAAACTATTCGAGGCTCCACAAAGTCTGCTCTTCACTTTTTCCCTTAGAACTGTTCAAACTCTCAAAGTAATCACTCTATTCTCTTTCTAAAGCCCTGCACTTGCTCAGCTCTTATAAGGAAACACTAACTAACTAAAGCACTACACCCTCCTCGACTTCTCATAAGTATTAGGCTCCCGATTGGTCCTTCCTGATCAAGTGAAAAATCAGTTCCCTTCCCTAATCTGATCAGTAAAAAAACAGTTCCCTATACTAATCTGGTATGTTTAAGGGTCAGTTTCAGGGTTACTCTCCAGTCCAGCTGGTGAATGTGGGAATTTTGAGGCAATGTTACAATTGCCTTATGTACATAGACAACGCTCTCCTCCTTCCAACAAACTCTAATACATGTGAGAGATGCAGTTACACAGCCAAACTGGAGGCAGAGCTCTCTCAACCCAAGACTGGCACATTGAGTCAGGAGGAAAAGGTAACCACCCGCACACAAATCCAGTCTCACACAGACCTATTGCATCTGCATACCCAACACATAAACACACAAAAACATATTCGGAGGCTCTAAATAAAAATCTGCCTAAACAGCAAAGACCTCCTAAGCAGATATCCAAGCAACAGCCACCCCTCAACAATACCCATGAATCACATATCTCACAAAATCAGTGTGCCTCACAGTCACAGCCCTTAAGGCCAAACAACACACCAAATACACTTGTTATAGGGGACTCTATTGTCCAGCACACTGACGTCCCGCTCACCAGACTGAACAAGGAGAAGGTCACTGTAAGCTACCTGTCGGGTGCCAGGATCCGCCACATAATGCAAGCACTCAGGTCACTCCAAAGCAAGTACAAGTATGATTCCATCATTGTCCATGCTGGTGTGAATGACCCGAGATGTACCTCCCTGGACTACATGAAAAGAGACATAGAGGAGCTCTCTGATCATGTAGCCCAGGCTGGTATGACCCTGACCTTGACCTTGAGTAGCATCTTGCCCTCACCAAGAATGATGCCACAGTATAAAGACAAAATGATCAGTTTCAACAACTGGCTAAAGTATTGGTGTCATTCAAAGGGGATCCAGTGTCTGTCAGCCTGGGATGATATGCTCGACAAGCCACGTTGCTTCACTAGGGACGGCTTGCACCTGTCACCCTTAGGCTTTCATATACTGGCCAAGGCTCTTGCCACCCCCATAGTGCCTTTTTTAGGCAAGGCTCAAAGGACAAACCCACCTCCATAGACAACCCAAGGATAAAAAAAAGTACAGTTTTGTACCTACCATAAATGTAGATGTCCGATAGGTATGCATCTGCAGTCATAACAAATGGGTTGTCCTGCCTCAGGCAGCCCTTCGGTCGGCCGGATTCCAAAGTCTGGGTCTGGCCTCGGCTGATGTCGCACTTCACCCGACGTCATAGCTGCTTGGGTATAAAGGCATCAGCCGACGCCATTTTCCTCAGTGTTTCTTGCCCCAGATGCCAGGTGCCCTCTAGGAAGGCTAAATTTGGATAAATGCAGATAATTCCAAACAGAAGAAAGCAAAATATATATACATATATACATACAAACAAATACACCATAATAGATTCCCCCAGCTAGCTAAAAGAGGGGTAAGTACCCTAGGAATACCACAGAGGGGAAGGAGGGTGGGTAATCCTGACTGCAGATGTATACCTATCGGACATCTACATTTATGGTAGGTACAAACTGTACTATGTCCTTCAAGGATGCATCTGCAGTCATAACAAATGGGAAGAATACCACAGCCAAACTGGGGGAGGAGGCACTAAGATAATGATGGTGTAGTTAAGATCCCTTGTAAAACAGCAGTTGCAAAACCTGCTCGGGATCTGGAGTATAAAGGAAGATTATAATGCTTGGCAAATGTATGCACGGAGCTCCAAGTAGCAGCTTCTAAAATGTCCTTGGTAGCCACTCCTCGTAGGAAAGCTGTAGTGGTGGCTGTAGCTCTTGTGGAGTGAGGCCTGATATTTTCAGGAGTTGTCTTTCCATGAAATGAGTAGCAGAATCGAATACAATTTCCTATCCATTTTGAGATTGTCTGTTTGGAAATTACTTTTCCTTGCACTCCTGTTGCATATGCTACCAGAAGCTGGTCAGTTTTCCTGCTCGTCTTGGTTCTGTCCAGATAGTAGCGCAGTTGTCTGTGTACATCCAAGGTGTGTAGTAGTTTTTCCCCCCTGTTCTGTGGGTTGGGGAAGAATGTAGGTAAATGTATGGCTTGGTTCAAGGATACCCTGGATACCACCTTTGGCATAAAAGTAGGATTGGTTCTCAGAGACACACTATCCTGATGGAAGATAAGGAAAGGCTGCACTGCCATTAATGCCTGTAACTCAGAAACCCTTCTTGCTGAAGTGATTGCTAGCAGGAAGACAGTTTTCCAAGATAAGAACTGTAAGTCTGCTGTTGCTGCTGGTTCAAAAGGGGGAAGTGTTAATTTTTCTAGCACAAAATTGAGATCCCATGCAGGCAAAGGTAGTTTCCTTGGAGGCTTTACATTTTTGATCCCTCTCAAAAATTGTCTGAGGAGAGGATGAGAGAAGACAGGAGGACCCATGTTGTACTCTGCTGAAATTGCTGATGCATGTATCTTAATGGAAGAATAGGACAGGCCATTGTGGAACAGTTCTGCTAAGTATTCCAGGATGTGTGCTAGGTTTGCTATTGTGACATTTTCTCCCTTTTCTGCACTCCAAATGAGGAATCTTTTCCATTTGGCTGAATATGTTTTCCTTGTGGAGGGTCTGCGAGCCTCCAGGATAATGTCCTTAACCCTCTGAGATAAATCAAGTTGGTTTTGTTTTATGCAATCTTCCAAGCAGTCAGCTGCAGTGTTTTTAAGTTTGGATGCAGGGTCTTGTAATTGTTCTGTGTTAGAAGTAAAGGACATAGAGGTAGGTGCCATGAATGCGTCCGAGACATGCTTCTCAGTAGCGGGTACCAATGTTGCCTTGGCCAGTCTGGAGCTATCAGAATTACCTTTGGCTGTTCCTCTCTGATCTTCAGTAGAACTTTGTACATCAAAGGAAGAGGTGGAAAGGCATATACTGTCAGGTCTTTCCAGCTGAAAGAAAGGGAGTCCACCCTCCAGGCAAGTGAGTGGTATACTCTTGAGCAGAATTTCTTCAGTTGGTGGTTGTGTGGGGAGGCAAACAGGTCTATCTCTGGCATTCCCCATTTGTTTGTTATGAGTTTGAAGATGTCTGGATGCAGCATCCATTCGTGAGCATCCGTGGTAGTCCTGCTTAAGCTGTCTGCTAGTGAATTCTCTTTTCCTGGTACAAATCTGGCCTGCAGTTGGATGTTGAGATTCAGGGCCAAGTTCCACAGGTCCATTGCCATCCGGCATAGAGGGTATGAATGTGTGCCTCCCTGTTTGTTGATGTACCACATGACTGTGGTATTGTCCGTCCTTATCAGCAGGTGTCCTTGCTGGATGAATGGTCTGAATGCCTCGATTGCATGTTTTACTGCCAGCATCTCCTTTAGATTTATGTGTAGATTCAGCTGGTCTTGTGGCCATAGGCCTTGGATACACTTGTCTTCTATGTGTGCCCCCCAGCCTAGGTCTGAGGCGTCCGTGGTGATGGTCTGCCTTGGATGTGGTTTGTGGAAAGGCAATCCTCTGTTTATCTGACAGGCCTGAGCCCACCACAGGAATTCTTTTTTCAAACATGGAATGATTGGTATCTGGGCTTCTAGACTGTGTCTGTGTTGAGACCATACATTCCTTAGGTACCATTGTAACTTTCTCATATGCAGATTGGCATGTGGGATCAATATTATGCAGGATGCCATGTAACCCAGGGCCTGCAGGACTTTCCTTGCAGTAAGCTGAGTTTGTCTTGTTAATGCCATGAAATAGACTGGTAGTTGCTTTTGTTTTTCCTCTGTGAGAAAAGCCATCTGAGTTATTGTGTCCAGTTCTGCCCAAAATGTTATCCTTTGGGATGGCACTAGTCTTGATTTTTGTATGTTGACTGTGTATCCCAAGGCTTGCAGCAGTTGTATGACATTGGCCAAATCCTTTATTAATTTTGTCTTGTTGTCCGCTTGTATTAGGCAGTCGTCCAGGTATGGGTAGATTTGAATTCCCTGTAGCCTGCAATGAGCAATTACTGATGCCAGGCATTTCGTGAATACTCTGGGCGCAGTAGATAAGCCAAAGGGCAATGCTGAGAATTGATAATGCTCTGATCCTGCAAGAAATCTGAGGTGTCTTCTGCAATCTGGTCGTATAGGGACGTGCAGGTATGCCTCCTTGAGATCTAGAGTCACCAGCCAAGCCTCCTTGCCCAACATGGGAAGAAGTTGCTGTAGGGTCAGCATTTTGAATTTTGGAACAATGTGTTCAGTGCGGACAAATCGAGAATAGGCCTCCATTGATTTTCTTTTCTTGGTACAAGGAATAGTCTGGAGTAAAATCCTTGGCCTTGTTCCATGGATGGTACCTTTTCTATTGCTCTCATCCTTAGTAAACTGATGATTTGTTTTAAAGCCTCTGATTTCTGGCTTGGTGGAAGGTTTGGCATTCCTCTCTTTTTTGGTGGAGTGTGGAAGTGAAACCTGTAGCCCTTGTCTATTGTTTGTAAAGTCCATTTGTCTCCTGTAATACAATGCCAATTTCTTGAGAATAAAGCTAGCTTTCCGCCCAAGGGTGCTTCCAGTTGTTCCCTGGTAGGCGGAATCAGAGCCAAGTCATTGTGTCTGTCCTGTAGAAGTGGTTACAGTTGCAGCTGTGGCGGCACTTCTTTGGTTGGCAGGTTGCCACTGACGACCCCTGTAGGCACCCCTAGATTGACCTCTGCCTCTTGGGCGTCTATTTCTGCCTCTCTGTGCTCTGGATGTGTCTGGAAAGGACCAATTCTTTGAAGGCCAATTTCTGCTAAACCTCGGAGGTTGGACCTGCAAAAAATCCTTGACTGTTTGGACAGATTTTGCTTTTTCTTCCACTTTCTTTAGAACCTCCTGTGCAGGGGAGCCAAACAAACTTTGTTTCTCCATAGGGGCATCCAGGAGTTTTGACTTAACATGTTCTGGTAAGGACTGTTCTTTTAACCAGGCATGCCTTCGAATCACTGCTCCAGTCATAGCTGATCTAAATGAAGCCTTCAGTGCATCATAGCCACATTTTAAGAAATGATTACTGACCTACTGAGAATTGTGTACCAAATCCTGAAGGGACTTACGGTCTAAAGGTTCAGGAGAGGCAAGCTTTTTATTCAGCTAATCCAACAAACATTCCTGGTACTGTATCATGTGAAATTGACAGTTTAAAGCCCTGGCAGAAAGAGTAGCAGATGTATAAACCTTTTTACCCCATCTCTCTAATGCTCTAGATTCTCTTTCAGATGGTAGTGGGTTTTTGGCAGAGGCAGCTGCAACACCTTTAGGGCCCTGAGAAATGGTTTCTGGGTCTGCAGCATGAGCCTTATACAAGTGGTAGTGAGAATCTGGGACCCTGTAGTATCTGTCAGGCTTTGCAGGGGCCGGGGGAAGAGAATCAGGGGCAGTACTGGCATCATTGTATGCATCATCAACAACTGATAGTACAGGTGGAATGGCTAAAGGCCTATGCTGTGGTAAGTGTAAAAAAGTCCTTAGCCTTTTCCTAGAATCAGAAAAATCCTGACCCTGCCATTGGAAGTGTTCCCTCATTGAGTGTAGGGTTTCCCCAAAGAAAATTCTTCTGGAGGTGAGGCAGAAGGAATGGAGTCTTCTGCATCAGAATCCTCATAAGGTGAGTACGGCCTTCCTGATGGTCCGATACATCTGAACCATCCGAGGAGTAGTCAGAGGACAGAGGTTCAGGGGTTCAGTCCTAGGCCTCTTTTCAGGAGGGGGTTGAGAGGCCCTGTCTGGGTGAGGATGGGTTCCCCTGATCAGAGAAATAAGGTCCTCAGCAAGGCTGAGAATCTGGGAACTTGAGGTAGGCCTGTGAGAGGGAGCTTTTGAAGGTAAGGCCTTGGAAAGTTTGGCTCCTTTAGCCCTGGAAAAGGCCTTGATAGACATAGAAGCAGGGGGTCTAGCTGCCCGTGCAGGAGTAGAGATGTCCAACGGAATAGTGTCAGACAACTCTTGTGTGCCTGCTACTTCAGCAGGAATTTATGTAGCCGATTCAGCCATGGCCTGTGTGGCCTCGGTTATTGGAGGCATGCTTTCAGCCGAAGGGAGAACCGAGGTCTCGGTTTCAGCCGAAACCGAGACACTCGCGGTAGGCCTAACCGTGGTTTCAGCCGAAACCGCGGGCCGCGAGTGTCGGTCCTTTTCCTTGCGTTTTTTAGCTAAATGTGTAGTCAGAGTCTCCGACGGCATTTTATATGCAAAAGTGGAGCCAAAAAACTCTTCTGCAAACTCCGACCGACGTCTAAGAGTCCTTTGGTTGAAGGAAGCACAGGCTAAACAAGCTGATACGTCGTGGTCTGGGCCTAAGCAAGGAAGGCAGTAAGAGTGGAAATCCTTATGAGGTATTTGTTTCCCACAAGTTAAACAATTATTTACTTTGTCTGACATCGGCTGAGGCAAGAAAGAGTCCCCAACGGGTACTTAGCTTTAGAAGTCTTCGGTACGCTGAAATCTCTGGATCTGACCGACCGGCACTTGCGAACAGCTTCTGCTTCAGGCACCGCGCGGCAAGAAAGACTGAGGAAAATGGCGTCGGCTGATGCCTTTATATCCAAGCAGCTATGACGTCGGGTGAAGTGCGACATCAGCCGAGGCCAGACCCAGACTTTGGAATCCGGCCGACCGAAGGGCTGCCTGAGGCAGGACAACCCATTTGTTATGACTGCAGATGCATCCTTGAAGGACATCTAAAGGTAATGCTACTCAATGCCAGAAGTCTAAACCTCAAGATGCACGCACTCGAGGCTCTCCTCAGTATGGAGAAAATCGATGTCTGTGCAGTAACAGAAACCTGGTTCAAGGCTCCTGAGAGCACCCCAGCACTACCAGGTTATAAATCATACCATGCGTTTCGGCCCCAAAACTCAGACCGAAGCACAAAAGGAGGGGGGGTATCTATATTCATCAAAGATACCTACACCTCCAGGTTAGTGGCACTGCACAAAGCATCGGAAACCATCCATGTGCAACTAACAGCGAGGAAAACTGCCTTTCAGTTTGTAGCCTGCTACAGAACACCCTCCCTATTACAGGAACCCCACTTGGCATTCCTGAGAACACTGGAGAATATGAAGGTCTCTCCAAACACTATGTTATTGGGTGACTTCAACTACCCAAACATTAACTGGGAAAACTACTCAAGCCCAAACACCCTCGCCCAACGGTTCCTTGAATTTATAAACTCTAACGTGATGGAACAACTGGTCACCACTCCCACAAGAGGGAACAACATATTGGACCTGGTCATCACCAACATGGGGACTCTATGTTCCACACCAGAGGTAAACCCCTCATTGGTAAGATCAGACCAGAAACAAATTTCCCTGGACATCCATATCCCGTCCCCACCCCCAGCCAAGGAAATCATTGTAAAGAATTTCTCAAAAGCCAACTTTGCACTTCTCAAGACTGAGGTGGAATCCTTCAAAGCCCCCGGGCCAGAGGATAATACAGCTCAATCCTCAGAATCCTTTACAAATGCATTCTATGAGCACCTATAGGAATGCATGGATCCTGCTATCCCAAATAAAACCAAGACTCACTCCTCCAAAAACAGGAGACCGGTCTGGTGGACCCCGGCCATAAATAAGCTATACAACAGAAGGAGGAAGCTACTACATGACAGAGCAAAATCCCAAAAAGGGAAGGCATCTCTGATCAGTATTAGCAAGAAACTTCGATCCCTCATAAAATCATCAAAGGCCAGTCTCAAAAGAAAAATTGCCTTAGACACTAAAGATAATCATAAGGCCTTCTTTAGTTATGTCAGGAATATGGGTGGAAACTCCCAGATATGCTCTGAATTGTTGCATAACGGTACAAAATATACAGAACCTACAGACATAGACAACATCCTGGCAGACAGATTCAGCGCAAACTTCTCCCCCCCTTCCCCCAAAAGGAGCAAATGCCTATCCCAACTGAATGTAACCTCCCTGACATCACAGAAGCACAGGTGAAAGCTGCCCTCTCCAAAGCAAAAAACACAGCATCTATGGGACCGGACGGTATCCCAGTCTGTGTCTTACACAAGCTCCAAGAAGAACTGAACCCTTACATTAAGTCACTGTTCAAACTTAGCCTTACTACAGGATATGTACCCAAAGAATGGCGTACAGCTACAGTGGTCCCACTCCACAAAGGTGGTGCCACAACGGACCCCGGGAACTATTGCCCCATAAGCCTGACTAGTCTGGTCTGTAAAGCTATGGAGCGTATTATCATGGAACTCATAAACAAAGACATTGGAAGCCTCCAGACACTGGACCCTACCCAATTCGGCTTTGTTAAGGGCAGATCTTGCCTCTTAAACCTAGTTGATTTCTTTGAAACAGTTACCAAAGCTATAGATGAGGGCAAGGTAGTCCACACAGCCTACCTTAACCTCACAAAAGCCTTCGACACAATACCCCACTCGGGCATCATAAATAAGCTTACCAGCTTAAATATCAACCCCTATATCACAAGATGGGTTGCAAACTGGCTCAGGAATAGAACCCACATGGTCAGAATCGCAGGTGCTATGTCCGAATCCAAACCAGTTACAAGTGGCGTCCCACAGGGCTCAGTTCTGGGACCTCTCTTGTTCAGTATATACTTCTCTGAGGTTCAGACTAACACGGGGGGATTATGGCTGACAAAGTATGCAAACTGGGGGCCATAATCGAATCTCCAGCTGACACAAGCATCCTCCAAAAGGGTCTCACAGAGACGGATACTTGGTGCCAGAGCCACGGCCTCAAGCTAAATGCTAAAAAGTGCATAGTCATCCCCTTTGGGAAAAACAAGGTGCCCACAAATTACCACATAGGTTGTAATCCATTAAGTACAAAAAAAGTAATTAGAGATTTGGGGACCAACGTAGATAGTAATCTCTCCATTGATAATCACGTTGCCAAAGTGGTTAGAAAGACCTTCTATATAGCTCACCTTATCACGAAAGGGTTCGCATCTAGATCAAGAGAGGTCATTGTGCCCCTCTACTCGTCACTCATCAGGCCCATAATTGAATACAATGCCCCTTTTGAGATGTACCTTACCCAACACCTGCAGCAACTGGAGTGACCCCAAAAGTACCTCACCAAGAGGATCATAGGCTACAAACAGATGTCCTATGCAGTTCGACTAAAGAAACTCCAGCTCTACTCAGTTGCTTACCGCCTACTCAGAGGCGATCTATGCCTGGCATTACAAAGCC